>NC_135552.1:12427193-12467193 GCF_964340395.1 Glandiceps talaboti
TTTTAAGAGTATTTTTAATCTACTATAAGACTGTCATTTTAAGTCAAGGTTTTTTACAAAACCTGATCATAAACTTGGTACTATGTGGTATCAACTAGTGGAAAGTAAACTGTCCTTTACACCGATCCTTGATTGAGTATTTCAGCCCATGATAATAGATTTTTAAAAATACTGATCTCGCCAAACAAGGGAATACATTTTCTTTGCAGGGTTGAATTTCATACTCTCAATTAGGTGCTCTCTTGTTGCCTTACTACGCAATAATAAATAGTAACAAATTGCTGTAGAATTATCCACCTTCAACAATAGAGCCAAATGTGTTGCTTCCTGGAGTTAATGATACACTTTCCAATTGGTAATTGTTTAAATTCCCATAAGACAAACTCTCTCTTAATGTCTTGATAGTCTGAACCCTTACTGAGTACAAAGGCTGGCTTGTATACATTGCAAGACAATACATATGATATTGTTATTGTGACTCGTGTGAGTTAAAAATATCACAATATGAAAGTTCTATAAATAACAAAACAGTGAGTGCTATAGTGACATAAGTGGCAAAATTGTGAGCTCATTACATGGCAATATCCATTGAGTTCTAAATTTTTCATACATCATGGCAATATGGTGAATTCTGTGTACATATACAGCAATCTGGTGAGTTCTATAAATTATGACAATGTAGTGAGTTCTATATATTTCAATATACATTGTGTGAGTTCAAATTTTTCATACATCATGGCAATATGGTGAATTCTGTGTACATATACAGCAATCTGGTGAGTTCTATAAATTATGACAATGTAGTGAGTTCTATATATTTCAATATACATTGTGTGAGTTCAAATTTTTCATACATCATGGCAATATGGTGAATTCTGTGTACATATACAGCAATCTGGTGAGTTCTATAAATTATGACAATGTAGTGAGTTCTATATATTTCAATATACATTGTGTGAGTTCAAATTTTTCATACATCATGGCAATATGGTGAATTCTGTGTACATATACAGCAATCTGGTGAGTTCTATAAATTATGACAATGTAGTGAGTTCTATATATTTCAATATACATTGTGTGAGTTCAAATTTTTCATACATCATGGTAATATGGTGAATTCTGTGTACATATACATGTATGTAGCAATCTGGTGAGTTCTATAAATTATGACAATGTAGTGAGTTCTATATATTTCAATATACATATGTGAGTTCTAAATTTTCATACATCATGGCAATATGGTGAATTCTGTGTACATATACAGCAATCTGGTGAGTTCTATAAATTATGACAATATGGGGAGTTCTATATATTTCAATATACATTGTATGAGTTCAAATTTTTCATACATCATGGTAATATGGTGACTTCTGTGTACATATACAGCAATCAAATGTAGTGTGTGAAAATGTATTAGAAAACAACACAAGCATGAGCAGGTAATTATTGGTAGACATGTAATAATAAGGAGAGAGAGAACCTTGGGCTTTGAAGCACTTTTTGTTTGGACTGTTATTTCCAGTTCTTCAAGATGGCACTCAAAAATTACAAGAGGGCTTGGTTGGCACCCTTGTTATGTTGCTTATTAATAAAGTTGCATTTTGGAATGATTGAATTACTGGACCAGAGGTTTTGCTTTAGATTTCACTCACATGAAATGCTAAGTAATAAGGCTACTGGGGGATTTAATGTAGATAAGTACATGGTATAGGCTCAGACGAATGTACAATCATGTATACAGAAACAGTGAATATTAAGTTTAAGTTTAAGTTTATTTATTTTCTAAAGCGCCTTTTCTATTTAAAATATTCAAAAGCGCTGCACATAAAATACAAAAACATAAATAAGGTGAATGCTACAAAAACAAGTATACCGTTAAGACCCTTAAAATGTCAAATGTTAAAAGGATAGTGAATGGTCATTAAAATTATAGACTGAGACATGTTATAAAAGCCTTTAAAAGTCAAATATTAAAACGAACGTAAATGACCACTAAGATAATATAAATTTTGTACACTGAGTCAAATAGCCAAATCACAATTCATGATACATTTTAAAGAGGTGTGTTTTAAGTTTTCGTTTAAAAAGTTCAAGTTCTGAAAGGTCTTTGAGTTCATCCGGAATGGAATTCCATAGTCTAGGTCCTGAAATGGCCAGGGCACGATCATTAATCTTGTTATAAGAACGGGGAATTACAAGATTTCTAACGGAGTTTTTGCGTAAATTATAATGAGGCTTATCAGGGCGGACAAACATGTCACGAATATAAACAGGTGCTGCGTTATTTAGAGCTTTAAAAACTGTGAGGATAACTTTAAAATCAACTCTTGCCTTTACAGGAAGCCAGTGTAACTCAATGAGAGTTTTGGAGATACTGTCGTACTTTCTTAACCCTTTAACCACACGTGCCGCATTATTCTGAACTCGTTGCAACCTATCAAACAAGTATTGCGACATTCCAAACATTATGGTATTCGCATAATCTAGATGTGAAGTGATTAGAGAATGAACTAATGTTTCAGTTGCGCTTTGATTTAAATATTTCCGGATCTGACGAATATTGTGTAAGTTGTGGTTCACTTTCTTGCAGATTTGATTGACATGGCGATCCATTGATAGATTAGAGTCTAGCCATCCACCCAAATTACGTACATGGTCTATTACTTGTATTTGATCATTTCCGACTGCAATATGTTCAATTGTAGTCTTTGCTAATTGTTGAGGTGTTCCTAAGATCATGACTTCTGTTTTGCTATCGTTTAACTTGAGTCGATGTGTTGTCATCCAGGACTGAATATCCCGTATACACCTCTCTATACACATTGTGACCTCGGTTTGATCACTTATCCTGGGCTTGAACATCTTTACTAGTTGTGTGTCATCTGCGTAACCATGAGAAGTTATCATATGTTTGTTAATGACGTGAAATAGTGTACTGGAATAGGCTGTGAAAAGAACTGGACCGAGACAAGACCCTTGTGGGACTCCGAACTTCATTTGAACACTCTCAGATGTACTGCCAGTACTAATATTCTAAAGTACTGCCAAGTAAATTACATTCTGTTAGTATGAGTAGAATTGATTATATGTAACACTGACCTGTGTTCTGTCTGACATTTACACAATGTGAGGACTACTCTAGTACTATACTGTGTAAGTTCAGATAAGGTAAAAAAAAAAAGACATATGATATGAGATGCCTTGTTATGATGATCGAGTCAGGAAACAGGTATTCGTGAAGCCTCTTGTTTCATAGGTAAAATTTTGTTACTGTATCAACATATAAAGTTCCAGTGATTACTTACGTTGGTGTGCCATGGTATTTTCACTGCAAGGCAATACTGAAAATATTATTGCATACCTGTATGCAAATAAGTATGCAAGTGTTCCATGATATATACAAAATAATGTGAAGACATGGTTAAATTTTAATGAAATTTGTTGTTCTGAGTAGACATAAATCACAACAACAGAACCCTATGATGAATGTAACAGGTGTCAGTATAGACACTCAGGGTGTATATGCACTGAGTACAAATGCACACCATGTCACATGTCACAGGACTCTGTCATATTATGGCTGAATGATGACAGCATGTATGCATTCATACCTAGTGCAAGTCAGGTGGAGAAATTTTGAATGAAAATGAATAATTAAATGAATTATGAATAATTAAAATATTAAATTCTGTGGGTTTTTTTCAAAATTAGCACATAGGTGTGATACCACCAAACCAATGATATAAACAAGAAGTTGTTACTTAAACCTTTTCACTCTACTATCCTACATGTATTATACTTCTATGTGTAAATAGCCAACAAGAATTAGACTTACATACGTGTACATGTAAATGCTTATACATGTATGCAGACATAAATAGACTATGAAGTTTACTCATGATCTGATGATGATTGTGGCAAATGTGCAATTGTCATGAACAGACCACTAGTAGTTCACAGTAATGCATCCGTACATGTCATAAAAGTTGTTCTGCTCTTGCAAAACACTTCTAGAGTTAAACATTTTTGGAAATGAATCGGTTTTTGGGGTTTTTTTTTTCACTGATCAGCATCATCAGGGGTGTACAACAACCTCCTGAGAATTTTTTTCTCAGTGCATACAATACATTATACAAATTTTTTTTTTTACTCTTTTCACTAATTTATAACTATGAACCCATATCCCATAAACATTCACTTTGCCCTTCTTGTTTGTACGTTGGTCAGAACACTTGACAAACAGACACCATTTTAACAATTGCCATACAAGATGTTACCTCACCAACTTATCTTAAAATTCTCGCCATGAGTTCACAACAAAATGTAACCTATTCTACTGGGGACACATTTGTTTGCAGGCAGCTAATAGTTTCATCACACTAATTAGCTAAAATGTAAGTGTCAAATGAAATTGTGGCATAATAAATCATCCAGTGGTCAAAGTACAAGTGTCTTATTAAGCTGATTAACTTCCTCTATTCACACATAATATTATAAAACTACCATATTGGTGCCAGTTCTCAATCAACATTGGTTATGCAAACACAACGTATTGCAAATAAATGTCTATTGTTTTATTTATCAGCCCATTTCTTGCATATATACTGAGAATTATATGTACACTGAGTTCCCATGGGACCCTGTTCCTTGGTCCATAATATTCTAAATGAATGTGGTATTATAATAATATATTTTATTGATTGATTTCATCCACATTTTCATCATTGTATTCATTTATTCACCTGCTTACTTGTTTACTGATTGATTGATTGATTGATTGATTGATTGATTGATTGATTGATTGTTTGTTTATTTGTTTGTTTGTTTACAGCACAATACTCAATGCCAATTTCTTGAATTCCATGGATATTTCTTTATGGTTCATTCCATAAACACTGAGTATGATTGAAAGAGGAAGACAGAACACCTGGAGAAAATCTATTGTTTAGTAGTACTACCCGGTAGTAGCAGCCAATCTCACAAGCCAGAGCAAGTTTCCTTTCACTGACCCAATGGACATCCTGGATGGTGCCAGAAGGAGGTTTGTGGTTTTATGACAAGAAGTAACATCAGACTAGACAAGTCCTTTTTACCTATAGCCATCGTAAAACAGATGACATCAAGTCAGTACGAATTGAAATTAGAAGAAATTGACTAAACAAACCATTTTGACTTTATACACTGTTGAGGTGTAATCGCCACATGGTACACCTAGTCTAGTCCCTATACGTGCTACGATAATCTCGATCATCTCCACCATATAGTCAAATGGAATTCTCTAGAACAGCATTCCGTTCTTACCACCAACAGCATTAGTTTATGCTATTGGAGCATTGATATAAACATGATGACGTTATCACATCCTCACGTGACTTACTTTCAAACTGGAGGTTGAGTTTGAAGTAAACTGAATGGAGATGGATGGATTAATACTGACATGTCCTGCCCACCCTTTCTCAAGCTGGAGATTTTGCTAGATTTTTCGTAAAATTTGTCCTTTTCACTATACATGGAGAGAGAAGAGATAGTAGAAAAACGAATGACTACGCGTATAGTAACTAAACTATGGTAAAACCATATGACACCTAGTTAGACAAGTATGGAATTCAAACTGTCATCAATCCTGACTATAGAATAGTAACTAATTCAACCATTCAGTCACCTATTGACAACCTCATCTAAAATCAATGCCACATTGTATAATACGTAAAAAACGTACTGGTATAGCATTTGATTTCCTAAAATACCCTGCAGGACAGCATGAAATTTCAGGGTGCTGACAATTACACAAATTAACAGCATAAGAATAGAGACATTGGTATATAAAGGATTTGAAATTTAACACATTATAATGTAAATAGCATGCAATAATTGCACATTAGTATGATTACACTGATGAATACGACTAAATTATCCAATAAAAAAGTCTATTCGCGTCAATAGGTGACTTTTATATGACATAATTGCATTTCAGAAACTTGATGACAATTTTTAATAATTACAATGTTCATGATCAAATTATACCAATTATTAGCCATGATTACACCTTGCAGGGAAGCTAATATGACGGAGTGCAACTTCTAGCCTTCGCAGGGAATCTACATCTACTATAATGGTGGAATGCATAATTATGTGAAGACACACAGACACAGACACACACACGCACACACACACACACACACACACACACAGATAGATACACAGTATCAGTAATTACTGATACTATATCGGTAACTATGACGCAGTAAAGAAAGATGTTCAAGAGATAGGTCACTGGCAGAGTTTGGTAAAAGATAACTACAGAATACTTGGGTAATTTCTAGGAATACTAGATCATAGAAAGAAGCTATTTTAGCAAACACTGTAATGTTAAAAGAAATTATTAAAGGTAAAATCCAGTATTTCTGCTATTAGTACATTTGCATTGGTTATTGCTATCAATTTTTACATGATTGTGGTGATAAAATAGCACCTCTGTAACTTACTCAACATTGGGATCTTATAAAGAAGCCCTATAGAACTATCGAACTTATTGGACATTTTAGGGGATTTCCTGCATGGGTTCATGGGAAAACCTCTGTTGATGACATCACATTTTGTACACTAGTTCTTTGTCTTGACAAATAAAAAGCTACTAGCTTCAATGTCATATTTAGCATTTGACCTTGCACGTAAAGGTCAAGGTCAATACACTCTGTTCATTAGGGCATAAGATCTGAAGAAAAAAAACATGCTGGACATTTAAATCAATCCATCTTTAGCTTTAAATTACTATGCCACAGCTACAGTGATAAGAGTAACTGGGCATAATGAAGACAATGCCACAGCTCCAATGATATGAGTTAACGGACATGATGAAGACTATGCCACAGCTCCAATGATAATGAGTTAATGGACATGATGAAGACAATGCCACAGCTCCAGTGATAAGAGTAACTGGACATGATGAAGACAATGCGAAGCTCCAATGATATGAGTTAATGGACATGATGAAGACAATGCCACAGCTCCAATGATATGAGTTTAATGGACATGATGAAGACAATGCCACAGCTCCAGTGATATGAGTAACCGGGCATGATGAAGACAATGCCACAGCTCCAATGATGTGAGTTAAAGGACATGATGAAGACAATGCCACAGCTCCAATGATAGGACATGATGAAGACAATGCCACAGCTCCAATGATATGAGTTAATGGACATGATGAAGACAATGCCACAGCTCCAATGATAGGATATGATGAAGACAATGCCACAGCTCCAATGATAATGAGTTAATGGACATGAAGACAATGCCACAGCTCCAATGATGTGAGTTAACGGACATGATGAAGACAATGCCACAGCTTCAATGATATGAGTAACCGGGCATGATGAAGACAATACCACAGCTCCAGTGATATGAGTGAATAGGCATGATGAAGACAATGCCACAGCTTCAATGATATGAATAACCGGGCATGATGAAGACAATACCACAGCTCCAGTGATATGAGTTAACAGACATGATGAAGACAATGCCACAGCTCCAGTGATATGAGTTAACAGACATGATGAAGACAATGCCACAGCTCCAGTGATATGAGTTAACAGACATGATGAAGACAATGCCACAGCTCCAGTGATATGAGTTAACAGACATGATGAAGACAATGCCACAGCTTCAATGATATGAATTAACGGACATGATGAAGACAATGCCACAGCTCCAATAACATGAGTGAGTGGGCATGATGAAGAAAAATTGTGTTATTCTATAGAAATAATTGTTCTAAATGATCAATTATTCAATACTTTGGATTGTTGCAAACAATTTGATTGTAATATAGAACATCAGAACACATCCTGGTTGCGGGAAAGTTAAACTGCCCTACATGCAGCTGCACATTCAGACAAGGATTTAATGTGAGTGTTTTCATACTAAATTAGGCATGCAATATACATGAAGAAAATGGTGATTAAGGCCAATAAGGGATTACCAGGACAGTGACATGAGCTACTTGGAAGATAGAAATCTAGCTACTTCAGCATTTTCATCCCTGCAGTGCTCCAGGATACACCAACATGCTTTGCACTATAAATGTTTGAATTTTTGGCAGTTCATAATGTTCACGTTAATGTTAAATGTAAAAATACTTATAATACATAAATTTGTATAATTTCCGAAAAAATTTGTCACATATTTCTCATCCCATATAGGACACAAACGTGTATTTGTCAAGCATTATTTCGATTTGTCATATCCTACTCTGGAATTTGGAAAACACTCAACATTTTGTAAAATAACATGCATACAGGTCGATTATACATTTTGTTCAAAATTTAATCGGTTTTTGACATGACCATACAGAATATGCATGGAAAACTTCATTGGCTTGCATTTGAACCAATGATTTTTGACATGATGATGACTACAGGCAGGCAGACACAGACAGACAGACAGACAGACAGACAGACAGACAGACAGACAGACAGACAGACAGACAAGACAAACAGACAGACAGACAAGACAGACAGCACCAAAACACAAGCATCTGTTTGGGAGCTAAATATTCAAGCAATCCAACATAGTTCATGAATCCATGTACATGCATAAAGCCCAAAAAATTGTATGTTTGACTATTGGAATTCTTCATTTTAATATCCTGGTGTCTATAGCCTGGAATACAGAAAAGTTCAAGACACTTTTAGTCTTTCTCTAGTTCAGACTTGGCGATCTGGCTTGACAATGAATCCTTTTACCAGATTGTAGCCAGTCTGTCAAGTCAATATGTCCAATATGTCATGCCACTGTCAGATACTAGATAGCCAGGTCTCTGGGTTGTAATAGTCTTTCTCCTTATGAGACAACCCTTGGGAAAGCTGAGACATCAAACAATGATATCAGTTATAGCTCACAGATTGGCATAGATTCTAGATGTACATCTGTACCTATGGAGGACATTCAGTATTACTACTGGCACTATACGCTTCTCTAATGCAAACCTGCAATATATAGTTCTCATTTTGAATGCTATTTTTACCGTTTTAAATTGCCTATGAGTAGGTGTAGAGATAATGACAACATTTAGTACTGTATTATCTGTGCAATCCATATGCTTGGTATTAAGAATTTGAAGCAGTGAATACCACACATTGTTGCTGTGGATCATTTACTTCTCAACGATAACTAGAGGCAGGGAGGAGTACCTTGCACTATCAAAGGTCTGTTTGTTGGATATAAATACAACCCAACCATATGATTCTGATTCTATGCTTCAGTAGAGATATTTGTCTGTTAGATAATAGATACTGCAACACTGGAAATTGGGCATACAGTTTGAATTCCGCTCAATTACATGTTAGTCCAGATGCAGGTTTTTACTGCAGAGAATATTAGAGAGAATGGATTAGTGGTTAATCACATAAGTGCATGCAAGTTACCTGAGATAAATTAGAATGGCTTATTTGTGTTCCTCAGTTACAAGAAATGTCAGACTTATTTTTGCCTTTAGTACATTTATATTGATTATTGCTGTCAACTTGTACATGATGATGATAAAATAGTAACTTATTGAACTTTCAAGTCTTTTAAAGAAGTCCTACTGCACTTGACATGTGTTTAGCCATTTGCAGGGTTTCTTGCAAGGGTTTACAGGAAACAACAATCTCTTTGTCTTTGTCACACTCTTTGTATTTGTCCAAAGAAAGAGATAAATTACCAAGGTACTTTATCCCCCAAATCTATGTAAATTGACAGCAGTAATCAATACAAGTGTACTGAAGGCAGAAATAAGTCTGACTGAACTTTTTCTTTAAGTTGACATCAGTAATCAATACAAGTGTACTGAAGGCAGAAATAAGTCTGACTGAACTTTTCCTTTAAGTTGACAGCAGTAATCAATACAAGTGTACTGAAGGCAGAAATAAATCTGACTGAACTTTTCCTTTAAGTTGACAGCAGTAATCAATACAAGTGTACTGAAGGCAGAAATAAGTCTGACTGAACTTTTCCTTTAAGTTGACAGCAGTAATCAATACAAGTGTACTGAAGGCAGAAATAAGTCTGACTGAACTTTTCCTTTAAGTTGACAGCAGTAATCAATACAAGTGTACTGAAGGCAGAAATAAGTCTGACTGAACTTTTCCTTTAAGTTGACAGCAGTAATCAATACAAGTGTACTGAAGGCAGAAATAAGTCTGACTGAACTTTTCCTTTAAGTTGACAGCAGTAATCAATACAAGTGTACTGAAGGCAGAAATAAGTCTGACTGAACTGTTCCTTTAAGTTGATAGCAGTAATCAATACAAGTGTACTGAAGGCAGAAATAAGTCTGACTGAACTGTTCCTTTAAGTTGATAGCAGTAATCAATACAAGTGTACTGAAGGCAGAAATAAGTCTGACTGAACTGTTCCTTTAAGTTGATAGCAGTAATCAATACAAGTGTACTGAAGGCAGAAATAAGTCTGACTGAACTTTTCCTTTAAGTTGATAGCAGTAATCAATACAAGTGTACTGAAGGCAGAAATAAGTCTGACTGAACTGTTCCTTTAAGTTGATAGCAGTAATCAATACAAGTGTACTGAAGGCAGAAATAAGTCTGACTGAAAAGAAAACACCATGCTCAAGATTGTTTTCATTTGTGTGGTAAAGTGATTATGAAAGTTATGATAAACCTTCTTCAAAGAAAGTGAATGTGGGTGTTTAAAACGGCCATTCACTGATTGAAGCTGTTTTTGTCATGTTCTTTCAATTTCATACTTTATTTCAAAGTTTGTCCTTCCAGAAAGAAAACAACTATACTTTCAAAATTAATGAGAATCACATCCACTAATTCAATGAACAGAAACTAGACTAATCTTAGCAATGAAACTTGCTACTCACAGAGTCAAAAGATTTCTTGAAAACAAATCTCAAATTTTTGCTGACATCTCATCAGCATCGTGAGGGGTGCTACAAGCTTATTATAATAATCTCTTAATACCCAATTCACTTAATCAAATGAGTGCTTTATTTGCTCAGTTGATTTAAAATATAGAGGCAGGAAATAAACTGGTTAATGATATTAGTTCTATGTAAATTACCTGAAATGATGTCTATTATTTAGTTCTACTAGCACACCAAGTATTTATAGTATGACTACACTTTGATTACTGTCCCACTATTGTTCATTCTGTATGTCATTTCTTATTTTTTGCTTGTGTACACATTTTCATTTTCAACTTGTATATTATCACCAAGCATAAAATAAAGGGATAGCAGTTGGAATTGAGTCCTTTAATTATATAGAGGCAGAATTCTGCATGCAGGTCTTCTTTAATATTTGCGGAGTCACTATAGTTGAATGGTTCAAGTGGCTGGCTTAAAATCTATGGGTTCTTGCAAGTTCGCACCTCATGCGTTGTAGTACTGCCAGACAAGCCTGCTGTACAATTGGGGACCTGGTAGGATAGAGGTTGTTATGTGAATGTCTTAGTCCAGCGCACCCCTTACAGGGTATGTAATGTAATACTTCCTAGTGAGTTAAGGAAATATGATGCTAGCTAGGTCACTGTGACATTAATAGGTCTGTGCCAGCTGGAGCAATAATCATATAGAGCCATGAGTATGATCATGACATTCATTGTAAAGGTACAATGTACATATACTTTAAAATTATGTACATGTATCACTACCATAAACACCTTAACCATGTACTTCAACTTAAACTGTGTCAAACAATTTATTTTTTAGCCATAATTGACAACAAAAGCAGCTTAAATCGGTGACTATTAAAGTTCACACCTCACTATTTTTTCGAGAAGCTTGAATTGAAAACAATTTATTTTTGCCCCTAAAGCATTTTCAGACTCTACCCTTTATGACAACATAATGGAAGACACCTGCAAGACTAATAGAAATAGGTTGCATAATGATTCATAGGGTGAATAACACATGATACTGTAAAATGCATTATTCACAAGCTATGTATTAGATTTATTTCTAAGAATAGAAGCCTGCTGTCTATTGCAATTTCATTTATATTAATTTGAAAAGAAAATTTAATGGAAAGTCGTGGGGAAAGGGTGTGATATAATCTTGTTACATGATAATGTACTGCTGAAAGAAATGAATCAGCCAAAGGAAATTCTTTGCAATGATAATTCATTCTCTCGTATTTGAGCATGTTACATGTAGTGCTTTGGATAAGTAGGTAAAATTTACATGTGTTACTCAATCATTTTTTCCAAGGCTCTTCACCATAACTATGGTAACTGCATTGTGGAAACTGATATTTCTTTATTTCTTCACAAATTTTCCCTTCTCTGTTACAAAGTAAATATCATTCTCAGTACGTGTGAGAATAAATTTCATAATTTGAAATGATGTGAAATGCAGTGTAAATTGACACACAAATTCCATGTAATGGATCATGGCGCTTGATAATACATTGTGTTTTTGCAAGGACCATCCTTCTTTTGACATAGTATGAGTGTACTGCAGTATACTAATTTAACTTTCAGATAACATATTATGCTTCTTGAATCTGCTAATGACCCCCCCCCCCCCTCCTCCCACATACTACATTTGTAGTAACACTAAATATACATACTACAGTGTCTGCTGGTATCATACTGCTTGTGACTTAGCATGGATGTACTGTATTAAATTATACATTGGTTAACTGTCACTGTGTCAGACAACACATTGTGTTTTTTTTCAATGTGCTACCCTGTAAATTTATGATTTTGTCTCACAAACTAGATTTAGTAACACTTAACATACAAATAACACTGTCTGCTGTTACCATTCGTCGTATATATGTAATGTGACTTAGCATGGGTGTACTACACTGTATATTAAATTATACATGGGTTAACTATCAGACAAAATTGTCTTTTTCCACTGTTCTACCCATTACATTTATGACACCCCCCCCCCCCCCCCCCATACTAGATTTAATAGCAACACTTATAACATATTAATAACATTGTATATTGGATCATACTGCAGTGCTTGTTATTTGGCATGGGTGTCGTATAATTTCAATTTCTGACAAGACATGTCTGCTACCCTTTTAATTTTATGATGATTTAATTTCTCCCCCATACTAGATTTAATAACATTTAACATACTAATGACAGTATCTGCTGTGATCATACTGGTTTTGAAATAGTAACTTAGCTGTGTATTAATTGAACTGCAGACAACATTAATACATTATTGTGGTTTTTCTATCACGGAGGCCTTTATTTGTTGTGATGGTTTTCTCCCCATGGTAACACTTAATGTGCATACTACAGCTGAGTTCAATTCCCAAGAGGAGATTTTAGTCTTTGTTTGTCCTTCCCATTATGAATCTCATGATTGGAAGTATGACAGAGTAGGGGTCATCTAAGGTCAGTACAATGAGTCATCCAGGTAATATCAAGGTCACATCCAGATATCTCTCTCTCTCTGACAAATGCATAGGAAATTGCAAATTTTTCAGACTGGTGTTCTGTCCGAAATGTACTGAAAATATCTCCAAACTCTATTCCCATATCTCCTGGTTTACAAATGTATATATGTTGGAAATGTGAAAGTCATAGATTCTATGCCCAAAATATACAACCACATCTCCCCTTGCAAATACTCAGGGAATATGAAAAGTGACACACACACACACACACACACACACACACACACACACACACACACACACACACACACACACACACACACACACACACACACATGTCCACACACGCATGCACATACATGTATACACATACTCAGAGGCTTCGATACTGAATCTCATTTCAGTAATGTGTGCTGAAAACTTAATAATCGCCCCACTGTCACACTTTCTTTTTTAAGTTGGCAAAATACTTACATGCATGTAATGGAAGCAGGTTTTCAACTGATTGAAACTAATAAACTGATCCTTTCTACAAAAAATTAAGTATATGACATCGGCATGTATATATCAATTGAATGTCTACAAATATCTACAAATGTCCACTTCCTGGCAAGTAGAAGATTTAGTATCAGTAGTTAGTTAGTCTGGATTCCATGTTCTCCTGTCCTACTCACTATAGTTCCTAGTAAACAGGACAGCATGGGATCACTGCAGGCCATATTATTGGTAGAATTGCACTATACATGTACTCCTTATTTAATTACATGACCTTTGACCTCTATTCAAGTCACTTCCTGTTTCATACAGGCTGTACATACACTAAATCTTGTTGTCTTGTTTTCACAGTACATGTATACTCATAATGAAGTGAAATGCGCTGTATAAAGTGATCATGACGAGTCTATTCGTATCACCAAAATAACAACTATACAATGAATGCAATATTGTAGTATAGACAAAGTACACTTCAAAAAATGCATCATGTATTAATAAAGTGGATGTTGCTTTAGATATTCAGTGATTATTTTTTAAATAGCAATACAATTTGCATGAGTAACAGAAAGACATATTGACATGTGCTATGCTAATTTCAGCATAAATGGGACATATGAAACAATTTAACATGTTTGAGACAGTGTATGATCAGATGCTATTATCATTTTCCTGAGTAGCTATGTCCACTCACAGCATCAATGTGTTCTGTAATGTGTTGGGAGCTGTGATGTGAGTGTTGCTGGAAATTGCAACAGGTCTTTAGCTAGGTACTGTGTCCATCCATTTTAATACATTTGAGGTCTTTCAATCCAAGATACATTTAACTGAAAAATCAAAAGCAGCAACTACCCCCCCCCCCCACCCCCACCCCCCATATAGTAACTAGCAGGCCTTATCATGACAAACATTGCCTGCAAGCAAATGTTTTGATTTGGCATTCATCTCTTGCTAATGCAAATCTAAGCCAATGTCCAGAGGCTAACAAAGCCATATCATCTAAAGTTTATACAATGTAGACACACTGGAAAATATTGAACTCTTTGTCGTGGTGAAAAATCTATGCCAATGCCATCAGATGGGCTAAGATGGATGACTGTAAATGTAAGCCATGCAGACAATTTGGAAAGTACTGAATTCTCAGTATCTGTAAACACATGTGGTGCATGCAAAATCTACCCCAATGCCAACAGACAGACTAACAAAAACAAATATACAAAGTAAGTCATGCAGACAAGCTAGATAATACTTGTCTGTGTTTCTTATAGGACATGGTGACTGCAAACTGTAGACAAGCTAGAAAAAAATGAACTATGTGTTTCCAAGAACAGGGTGATTGTAAAGTGTAGAAAAGCTACAAAAACTGAGCTCTGTGTTTCTAAGGAGACAGGGTGACTTGAAAATGTAGAGAAGCTAGAAAAAACTGAACTCTGTGTTTAGGGTGACTTGAAAATGTAGAGAAACTAGAAAAAACTGAACTCTGTATGTCTGTCGACATGATGAAGATCTCAGAATTCTGTATGAGTCATACTGCATCATACCCAGTACATTGTATGTATGACTGGACTCGAAATAGTCGAATTCAAGGACACCAGTATATACTCTCAGTCACACACTACCTACTCACCATGACTCTCATCTTTAACAATCCATAAAAATTAGTAACAATTTCGCTTTGGAAACTAATTTACAATGCCTCATATCATACAGGTTTGTTCAGTTTTCTCTTAAACGCAAATAAAATAGTCTGAACACAATGCCACACAAAAAAGGTTTTTATTAAAGATGACCCAAAATCTGGCAATTCTATCTAAAACTAACCAAACGACCCATAAACGAGCCAAAATGAGCCAAACAAACCAAAAACGAACCAACTATGTGCACAAAAGGAAACCTTTTGACAAATATCTCTGATCGTAGGATTTGAGACATCTGATAGTGATAGAGCTGAACAACACAATGACAATGATGAATGTTTCAGGCTACCTCATGAAAAGACAGCATGGATTCCACTCTACTATAAAGACTGTATGCTGCATTACAATAGTGTTCATATCATTTCAAGTGATAATATATCCATCTTTGAAATTACAGCCTGACATATAAAGAGACTTAAATATATTCTTCATATTTACGCCAGCAAGCATAGCAACCCGAGAGTCTGGGCAGACATAATGTGAAGCACTTCTACTATGTTTATCAATGTCTTCACTTTGTCAGCCAAAACAAATATTTTGTTGGCCATCTTAAGAACCCAGTCAGTATAGTGCTAGTATTGTTCATTGACATGCATTCATTATCTTTTATTCTACAGCATTGTATGCTTGAATTATTGTAGGAGCTTGACTGTAATTTTGTAGTCATAGTAAAGGGAAATACGATATCAAACAGATTTATACAACTTTAACACACAGCATCATAATTACTGCAATATCTCAATTTGTGGAAGTTTTTCTGTAACATAATAATTATGAATTCAGAGTGATTAATACATGTTTTGGTCCATTCCAACTTTACCACAAAACAGTAGTAATAATTTTCTCATTGCGTCATTTAGGCCATATATATTTACCTGTCAAGTCTCAATTGCTTTGAATTTCCTGGGTTTTAATATAAGAATACAGCTTTGTAATTAGCTAATCTATGTTTTTACAGATTGCCAACGTTTAGAGGTGAAATTTATTTTTGTTAAAGTTTTCTCACTATACAAATATTTATAGATGGGGTTGGTAACTTTAGGCTGTCAGGTTAGTAGCCCTGTTAACATCTGTATGCAAAGACAAAGTTGCCATGTAGGACAAAACAAAATAAACAGTTATGATTCTAACTTCTGAGTACACACCTTTTAAAATAGATATTCAGTAGATTGAATATTTATCATTATTCATTATGGGTGCGCATAATTTTTAAAATTTCTGCTTAAATCATTTAACAATATTAACTACAAAAAAAAATTTCTAGTGAGTGGGTAGAAAAAAGGCATTGTCACATACATTTGTAATCTGAACCATGCCTTATGGCCTGAAAATAAATCTGTCCGAATACTTAGTAAACTTGATTTTTATAGTTATGTATGATTAATTTAACAACATTTGGTTACTTTAATATATGACTTGACAACACTTTGATACTCAGGGACACAGACTGGCAATATCGTCCATTGGACAGTGTCATGTCATGTCTAGCCTAGACACTCCATTTGACAATATCGTCCATTGGACAGTGTCATGTCATGTCTATAATATGTAGCCTAGACACTCCACTTGGTTAATGTCAGCTACATTGTATGTCCTCAAAACACTTGCTTCGCCATTTTACAATGAAGTGTTGACCAGAAAATAGGCATAACTTCTAACTGGGTTTTAAATCTACCCACTGTGTCGGATGATGTTATTCTGAAGCAACGGGGAGAATAGAGCTATGCAACGTAAACATTTGGTGGACAGGATCAGTGAAAGAATGAAAAAGATTCCATACTATGTTGAGGTTGAGCTGTTGTGAAATCACATCAAATTTTATATTTGAATACAAAACCATGGGGTAAATCATCTAAGTTTTGCTATGAGAGGACATAGCCAAAATCAATCAAATGAAGGGTCTAGAGTATGTCGTACTTCTTTACTCCTACACAATCATGGTGTTAGAAGATACAACATCAATGGTGATCAAGTGTATATAGATGTTATATATTTTTCTTCGTTCAGCCAAATGACTCGTAGTGAAAACCTTCAGGTCACGAGTATTTTCTGGCTGAATGAAGACAAATATTGGAGAATAACATAATTATACCAGCGCCAGTAATATCAAAGAAAAATTAGGGAAAGCAATGGGCAATTTTGAATGTTTTGACTCATATTTGACAAATGACAAATGATATACAGACTACAGATGTTTCTATATTTCTACAACTACAAATCTCAGACTTACAGCAGCTGACTGTCTCATACATACATATCATATCAGTTCAAAAATCCTGTATGAACTATGACTGCAAACTTTAGATTCAGCTGTCTCATGCACGTCTATCATACTGGAATCTATGTCATAACTACGAATGCTTCAAATTACTCATAAGAAAAGTTACAGATAAATACAAATGGCTTTTAATAGCCTATACAAAGGCTATAGGTTTCCTGCCTATAGAAATTCAAGATTGCATTGGAAGGGATAGGTAGATAGTCAGTACTCACGACAATCAGATCGTATCAGGTTTTGCTATTAAGGAAATTGATGTTTCCCTCCCACGTCTTTCAAATTGGATTGCTGATTGTGACTCCATACAGTTACTGTATAGTGCAATTGAAATATTAAAACACATGACAGTTGAACAAAGTCAAGTGTGTTGCACCTGCCACTTGGGATAGGAAGGGTAATACATATACTCAATGAAGAGTCATCCTCTATTAAATCTCCTTCCTAATATTGCAAACTTTGAGATAATATCCCAGACAGGTCATAATGGAGGTATTTGTTCTAGCAACAAAATACCTCAGTCTTATAATAACTATAAGAACTGAGATATGCAGCCTGCATGATCATGACTTGTGAAGACCGCAGGGGTTTCATTAAAAGCTGGTAGCCATCTGGTACTCTACTCTACTCTTGTCAGTTCTCCGCCTACTTCTGCAGAGGTGTTAATAGAAATTACAAATGTATGTGAAATTTAGTGAAAGGCAATTTTGTTATAATAGGAATGATTTCCAAAACGGTTTACAAATTAAGTGGTGGCTAACAGGGATGCCCAACATGTTGTATCTTTACTTAGAGTGGAGATTACAAAACACACATACTCATCAAGGCAGACCCAGGTATGTACACACATACAAGACAGACACAGACACAGACACAGACACAGTCACATACACACACACACACACACACACACACACACACACACACACACACACACACACACACACATAAATTATAAATACAGGTCAATTATGGAAATCGATGTACATGTGTATACTATTACTACATTTGAAACATTTTGTATTATTTTGCACTTGTCTGACCTATACTGCTGTTAAAATATTCCAGTGTTAACAGTAAATGTTATTGGTAATTAGACAGTGGTGTAAATTAATACACAGGGTGTGACACACTGACATATCAATACTAACAATGGTATGCTGGCAATTAACATTTGATGGACTCTCATGCCAGGAAGGCACATGCAGGATTGTGTGGAAGGCTTCATCTATTCTGTAAAGGCCATACCCATAAAGGTTTTGAAAGGGTAAGAAATCACGAAATGCTGTATTTCATAAATTGAAATACATGAGAAATTCTTTTCTTTAAATTTCCTGATTGACATATATATATTGTTCAATGTGGATGTGTAATGTGTGTTATTTGAAATATTATGTCCTGTGTAACAGGAGTATGCATTCATGACTGTATGGAACTCTTTCAAACTTTAAATGGACTACTCGTATGAATCTGTTTGTCATACATAAATGCTATAAGGAATAAACACTGGATTCTTCCATTCAATGGTACATGTACATTTTGTAGATTTATCTTTCTTTAAGTTTAAAGGGAGGTAGGTAGATAGGTAAATTATCCCTCAATTCCTGTATGTTTCCATCCTCTTATTGTACATTTTCTCATTGTACATGTACACACCCCAAGGCTTCTTTGTGCCAATGGTACAAAACACTTCCCAAGAGTTAGAGTAGAAAAATCACTCTTACCCATACGAATGAAGTTCCTCTACAACTTACATCGTTGGTAAACTGTTGCAAGATTTCTCTCCCTCATATATTTAGATTTCACTCAAAGGGACAATCGCAAAATGTAACGCAAGCTCAATAAATGAACTTCGTTTATTTAGAGGAGGGGGTCTGGCATCAATGAGATTGTTGAACTCTATTATGCACTTCTAACCAAATTTTGAAAGCAAAACACATCTTCACCAAATTTTGATTGCAGAGAGCAAAATACATTGTGGCGAGACTTTGAATGTCTCAGCCACTGTAACAAAGAGCTTAGAAATACACTGTGGTGAGACTTTGAATGTCTCGTCCCCCATAAAAAAAAGTTTAGATCAACAGTAATTAGATCAACAGGTTGCTACAATTGTAGTCTGTTGCTTGATTTCCATAGTCCTCTAAAAACTGTAATTACAATGTCAATATATACATAGGCCTACAATCATGTGTAAGTGTTACCTGACAGAATTAACCATATTCATAGCTGTAGCTTTGAAATAATATATTCCTTATCTTACCTTGACAAAATATCCCCTGGTATGGAATATGCCAATTAAAAAGTATAATTATGGGATAGGTCAGACACTATTGGATAGAGTTGACTCAGTGGCGACATGGGGATTTACTGAGGATCATTGTAATGTTTTAAGCATGATCATACTTTGATACATCTCTAGGGGAGTATGTACCACATTTCATAATAAATCCTCTTAGTTGGGTTTCTCGGGTTTCATTTGTTATTCGCACCACCAGAATACAAGTTATCCCTTGAATCTTGTTTAAATTAGTATATTTCCAATACGACCGTGTTCTGATTTACACTACGTTATCTTCACACATTACGTCTAGTCAAAGTCAACCGTTTTACCCTTAGTCTGGCTAAACCCCATGCTAGGCGACAGGCAGTTGTTATTGGTTTACTTCCTTCTGACAACTGCTCATTAACATTCAATTAGTACAGCTGTACTACACTAAAATCACGTGGAGACACAATAACGTCATCATGTTTATATGAACGATGTCGGGGGTAGCACAGACTTCTGTGTTAGAATAAGGACTTTCACACGATGTAAGATAACGTAGTGTAAATCATAACACAGACGTATTGGAACTAAACTTGCTTAAATAAGCTAGCAACAAGCTTATTCTCCATGTCCTACATGGATGTATGATAGCAATTTTTATGGCCTTCATTACTAATATGGGTTAAATAAACTTGGTTGTATATAACTCACTTTCAGTTTCGTTGTATAGCCTCTGTTTGCAAACACCATATTTGAGCAAAATAATTCTCAACAATGGGACATTCGGGTATTTAAATTTGTCAAAAACATGTTTGTCCCCTAAAACACCTCTTAAGATGAAAATTTTAAAATTGATTATAATATACCATGATTGACCAGTCATGTTAGATAGATGTTGCCAAAAAATATGTGCAAAATGAATACATCAAATTTTGTTGACTTTCACGGCAACTGGGTTTCTTTTCATCAGAGTTTAATACACTGGTACTGTATAAACATACAGCACTGACATAACCACAACTGACCATACAATTATTAGGTGACCTTCAATGACCTCTAAATACAATTAGTCTTACCTGACTAAATACAAGGCTAAGGTGGTAACACTGGTTGTAAAAAATAAAATATACAAATTACTTGTTCAGTAAAATCAATACATATTATTCAGGTACAAAATGCCACATTATTCTAACATTTATGAGCCATCTAATAAAACTGTACAACAATTATATAGTGTTTTTGAATACATGAATATACAGTGTTTTTGCTAAGGGCGGTATTAAAGTAGGTAAAATCTACCGGAGTTCCCATGTCATGTTACCTGGGTTCCGAAACAAAATTACCATAAACTCTATGGGTAAACACTGCCATTTTTCTCCCTTTCTGTCACTGGGATTCCCCAACCTTAGCAAAAACACTGATACAACTGGAGTTGTCATGCATGTCTTGCAGCGCATGACCTTTTGACCCTTTGCCAAGCATCCTATACCTAATTGATCCAATGATGATCAATTTAATTGCCTTCATTGTTACAGCTATAATGAAACCAAGGATGTCTTTCAGAACAATACAATACCTTCATGTACAAATTGTTGGAAAATATATCTGAATATTGTAATCTGGAATCTGGAATATTTTTTGCCTGGCCAGGATAATCTAGAAATTGAAGTTTGTTTATTACAGTACTGAGTCCATTATATTGTAAAACCATCTATGTTCATAGCTTTATCAACCCCTCTTCCCTAGATCATATTTCTAAAAATAAACTGCGAGATGATTGAAAGCTGTGCTGTCACTGCATATCACAGGGGTTAGTTGCAGAACTGAGTGAGACCATTGCCTGCATCAGTTTTCGGCTGATCTGTCAACATTCAAAATGGTTGAGTCCGGAGATTAAAAATAACACTTGAATAGGTATCAAACAAAATTTACACTTCCAATAACAATATCAAACTAAATAAATAATGAGTCTCTGTAGGCCCATACTCATACATGGGGCATGGAAAGGTGCCTCAAGCATAGTATAGTCATAAAATATTATCCGTTGTGTACCTTATTATGTGCGTAAAATGAGATCCTACATTTGCTGGGAAAATTGCGACAAAAACAACATGACATCTTACCGGTAACTCGGCATATTTGTGGCGTACGCTGGTATCCGACAGCAGTTGGTGAAGTGGTAGTTGATGACGGAGCAGACGCAGACATCGTTGTACTGTATCAACGACACACAAGTGTCCATATAATGATAGATCACAACGCGACTGACATTGAAAAAATAACTATCACACGTTGCTGGTACTTGTTTTCGCTTTCACCGCTGTTCCGACAGTTTCCTGTCTTCCATTCTTGTTGTATGCCTTCTCGCACTTCCTTTGGTCTTGCTAATTTAGGTTACGTCATAAGAATTGTTCAAGAACCTTGAATATCTGAATATGAAAGCACTTTCACTCGCCTCAGATGTCTTGAAAGTCGCTGGTGCAGCGTGAATTCACTAGCATATTCCATTTTTTAGATGGGGGGATACAATAGATTGGAACATATTCACAATATTCAAATATATTTGTTTCAGTACAGGGCCTGAGTAACTTATCTTTTCGTCACCAAAAGAATTATAAGAGAATTAATCATTAAAACAATGGTGAATTGTGGTTTTTGTTTTCCATCACATTGTCACCCAATGTCCCGCCGTTTTAATGTTCAAAAATAGTAGACTCCAAGAGAAGGGAATTTACAAACAAACGATAACAAGCGAATTACGGAGAAATTAGATTCCGATTCACATTCTCATGAATAATATTCGAATAGCCCTTTAAAAGTTGCGGACTCGATACGGTATCTTCTCCAAATATTCATTCATATATTGTAATTCAACTAAGCTATACCTTCACAATGGTATAAAACTTGATGAAACAATTGAAGAACAAATAATTGTTGAACTTGAAAATGTAAATATAACAGAACGTGCGCAAATAATGATGTTTGCCATGCAAAGAATAGGTATGGTTCAGACGTTTTCCTAACCTTGATATCTAGATGTTCCCGACAATTTACTTTTTTTATGTACTTTCAAAACGGTCAACATTTCTTTTGTCGCCATTAGAACAGTTGTTTGCAAGGTAGGGGTTTACTCGACATTCATTATACGCAATGAGAAAATTACGTCAACGGGTCATTTATACGGAATATCTTTATACCATTTTTTTAATGGTTAAATATACTTCAGTAAGTAGAATACTGCGAGTACCTTTTGAAAATGCAACAAAAATTACGCCCCAAAACATAAACTCAGCTTGTGCCGATGGATTCCGCTCATTTTTCTCAAACCTCGACATAAAAAAAAGAGAAAGGAAAATGACCCAAAATAACCATGCTAAAATTAATATCCAAAATTAAAGTACAATTGTTGCAATATTATAGGTACATAATTATGTTTATGTGGTAAGTTCCATCAAGCAGTAAATCAATGTTAATCACGACTGGTCGATCGCGCGCCACAACTGAAGTTGATTGGGGGTATACCGGCCGGTAACTTGGAAACATGAATTGTTACGCCTCAATTTACCTTGTGTCAACCAATTGTTAGTTGTTTTTTTTTCTTTTGTCATAATTATTGTCTTTTCTTTTTAATACATGCCGATTACGCGCGAAACAGGTATAGGGCTTGACGTGCTAAAGTCTGGATCTTTTGCATTTTTTATTTGAATAGTAGGAAGAATTTTTGAAAAACACAGCTGATGTGTTCTAGTTATGAAATGATAACCTGAGTGAATAAAATACTCGGATGAACGCAAAGGCCAAGCTTTGTGGACTACAAGTAACTGGGAATATGTTGTTGTTGTTTTAAAGTGGAGGACAACATTTTCCTCACATAAACGAAAGTAAATTATGAAATCAAAACATTTTAAGTTTATACTAAAAAAATAAAGCGCCAACTGATGAGTAAGCCACTGAGTTGCCCCCCCCCCCCCCCGCAAAAAAAGAAGGAATAATCTTTTCTACCAAAACTTTAGCACTTCATAGTTCTGTTACTTACAATAAAATAAAATATCCAGGGTGAATTTGATGTTTAAGATGGTAAACGGTCAACTGCAGTGTAAAACGGAGCCTGACAACGCGTAACTTTATATCCATTTTTCGGATACATACGCGCTCGAATACAAATTTGATTCTGAATCCATAAAATTATCATGTTCTTAGCTAGTCGGATACACTATCGTATGAAATTCGTAATGAAGTTCTTGTATGTGAAATTGTTATTTTATAAATGAGAACTGCTCCAGATGATATCATACCTTGAAGATAGAGTTTGTTGAACTCAAGATCGAATATGACTTCCACAGAGAGCTCCAATTTATGCGCGGCGAGGCGAAAGGGTCTCACTGCCTGTGTGGCAGCACTATGTTTTGATAGTGGTTTTCAAAGTGCAGACAAGGCTTCTATCGAAACTCTGACGGAAATGGCACAGAGTTGTAAGTATTTTAGTTGTTCCGACGTGAAAATACGAACAAATCTGAAACTATTGATAATAATATTTCATTCTTGGCTAGTACTTTCTTTGTAGCATGGAAGTATCACCCATGCAGTAATATGCTCCTCAACAATAATGTTCTGTGTTATCGATAACTGGCTAAAGAGACATACCAGCCTCCCGGGGCCCAGGATACTGCACTTTTTCAGCAGCATTTTTGGATCACTTGTAATGATATTTGACCATAAAACTACATTTTTGTCAAAATCTGGTAGTGGTAATCACATGGGCTGAGATTGTTGTTGTTAATATAACATAATTTCTGTAATGAAAACAGTTCTGTTCAACACCCAGACTCGGTCAGTTAGTGAGTTTTGGCAGTGAGCAGGTAGAGTAAAGCTGAGTTCAGCTGTTATTTTATTGTGGTTCCTTACCAAAGTTATGGTATGTATTACGGAAACTATGATTTAAGTTTCATAGATTTCACTTACATCTGCTGTTACCAGGTTTCATAACCTTAGCAAAACTGATACATTCTTTCATTGCTTAAACTACAGACATAAGTGAGCTGGGTAGAAGTTCCAGGGCATATTGTGAGCTATCTGGAAGAACAGAACCAATGTTAAATGATGTAGCAGTAGCACTAATTGAAATGGGTACTGACTTAGCTGCACTTACATCATTTGCCAAGAAATCACAGAGAGTTATCATCCAACCACGTAAGTATTAAGCCATGTATAATGTACATATTGACTTGTATCGCGAGTGTGCTACCAGAACATGGTACATGTACATGTATAGTAACATGGTGGCCAAGACCCCTAGGTCCTATATTTTCAGTGCATCTTGGTAAATGAAAATTGAATCTCAAACCACCTCAATTAATGTCAAAATGATTTCAGAGTGGTTATATTTTCATAAAATCAGACATTCCAAGCTAAGGAGCAAGACTTTTCAAGGTGAAAAAAATCAACAGTGGGAAACTATATTGTCATGAGGTCAGAATGTGTTAATATTATTATTGTTGTTGTTTTATTTTTAATACAGAGGAACAAATGAAAGCTCCTGTAACACCACGTATCCTACAAGCTGGTGAAAAGAAACCCCATCCATCACACATCCCAGATTTTCTACCAGCATTCCCCAACCCTCATGCATACATCAAAACAGCGGTAAGTTTTGAGCACATTTTGGTACATACAAACATGTATTTTTGAAAAGTGTATTTCAAGATTGATTGCTCAATTGTAGTACACTTGAGGTGCAAAATACTGGGAAGTTTGTGATATATCTCTTACACTTACAATATTTGTAATTTAAAATCATATTAGTCATACTCTGCCATTTGATCATTGCTTCATTTGCTGTACCCAGTATAATTAGCATATTTATTACATTAGTTTTAAAAACAGTCCTTGACTTTCAGTGACCACATTTAATTTAAATCATGATTCACAAAAAACTGAATGTGACAGTGCAAAATAACTGACATAACATATTATGCATTAAACCACTGTGCATTGTGTGAGAGTTCTTCTTGCACGGGTTGGTTGACTGGTCAATACCAACAGGCAATCTTAATTAATGGCAACTATAATAGGAGCCTCCTACGTAATTAATCCTATTTTTTCACATGATGTGTACTTACTTGTAGTGCTCAATTGATATCAATCATCTTTATATCAGTATAAACTATCATGAATATTGAAGACTGACCAGCACTGATTTGAAGCTTGGGGAGAACCCTGCATTGTGTTGTGATGATTAGAATTCTTAGTATCTGAATGAATGAATGTGAATTTTACCATCTAGACACCTCATAAAAATAATCATAGACCCTACATGAAAAAAATAACTAACACTCAATTTCTTGGTCGACACAGTGACTTCCAGAGCACATGCTACACATGCATTACTATAGGTTTGCAAGAAGACGTCAACATTCTTGTTCTATATTAATCCTCTAGCATGAAGTAAATGCGTTAGCAGGTACTGAGAATCACTGTCTTGTCTTTGTTTCTATCAGACCTTCAGAAGACCAGAAACTGAGTACCAAGCAATTCGAGAGAAGGCAGCCTCGCAGAGGAGAGATGTGGAAAGAGCTCTTACAAGATTTATGGCAAAAACTGGAGAAACTCAGTCACTGTTCCCAGATGATGAAAGTGCCTTTCCCTGTAAGTAGATATCATTAATGTAGAAGGTTACTCCTCTTTCTACCTGGGGGTGGGGGTGGGTGGGGGTATTTGTTTGTATACAAAAAAACTACTAGTTGGGAAAAATAGGATTCATTTTGACTGTTAGTGTTGTACCAAAATGTTCAGATGTGATATTTTTTCCTACGTGTAGTTTAATTAAATATATATTTTTGCCCATTGTACACTTGTATATTGATTACTGTTATCAATTTACCTATGATTTCAGGCGTTAAACTTAAAGTAGCATCTCTGTAACTTATACAACTTTGAAATTTTGTAAAGAAGCCCTACTGTACCTGACATAGATGTTCAGCCATTTTGGGGATTTCCCGCAAGGGTTTATGGGAAAGCCTCTGGCGATGACATCACATTTACCACAATCTCTTTCTTTTGACACTCTTTGTGCAAATGTACTTGATACGAAAGTAACGTTTCACAATCTGTGATTTCATTTCAGTGATTGCATGCAAACCACCACCAATAGCCTACCTAGATGCCCTGCTACCGCATCAACACGAAATGCTGGATGATGACACCGACGACCAAAGTGAACACACAGACTCACAGGATAGTGAAATGCTGAATATGAAAGAGAACCGAGAAGATAATCTGGATTTATCTCAAACAAGTCAAGAGGAAGGGGCTGGTGATATGTCAGCATCTCAACAGAGTAATGATAGGACAGAAAGTGTCATTGACAATCCATACCTCAAACCTGTGAAAAAACCCAAAGTCAGAAGGAAACTGAAAACATCTCAACCATCGTTATAACTTTATAAATGTCAATCCACTCCTGTAAAAAAATGAGAGGGAAATGTAAAAAGAATTAGTACTATGGAATGTTTCAGATGAAAGAACCTAACACTTGAGTAACTATATCTACATTTCTAGACTGTATATCAACAAGTAGATTAAACTCAAGTATTCATCAACTTGGGCACACCTGATAATCATTCCTTAATCCAAACACATTCCAGCCACTCCAGTGTTTTAATTGAAATTCTTCTACAAAGACCAAGAACTATGTTTTCCTATTGACTAAAAATATATCTTGTTTTACCAGAAAATTACCTATACCCGTTGCCATAGTGATCTCATCCTTATAATTGCAGCTGTTTATGTGTTGTACTACACACATAGTAATAAATAGTTCAGTAAGTTGTCAGGCTTTGTGAAACTGTCCATCTGACGGCAAAGCCAGCAAACAGACAGTTTGTCAAAGCCTGTCAATTAGAAGCAATTAGAACCCTTGGTGGCATATCAAGAAGTATTTATTACATTGTTAACAATAGTCATCATCATTAACCTTCTGTTGTGGAAACATGCAGTCATAAGTTTTCTTCAACCACAACAAGCATTGACAAATGCAACGATCTGATCTATCCTTCAAGATGCCCTCAAAATCCCTAAGTAAATGCTGTATGTGAGACATGTTGTACTTTGACACCCTGTTCTCTTCTACAGTGTGGGGGCACCTATATGGCATACCTTCTAACAGGCTCTTCGTCAACAGTAATGCCATTCTGAAACAGTAAAAGTAAATACTGAAAGATCATACTAGGATTGTCAGTCTGTATTCTGTACATTGTTGTCAGTTTAGATCTTTGTAGAGTGTTTACAACATATTCAATATTTTCAGTATCTTACATAATGATGTTTTTCTCATTAGCAATAATGAACTACTTTTTAAAAGCCGTCTGTGTATTCAGTATTTTGGTTCACATATTCCTACAGTATCATAAATTTTTCAATAAATCATGTTTGTGTAATTTGCAAAACAGGCTGTTCCTGAATGAGTAGAAAACAGTGACACCTGTGTTAGAATTACAGGTATATGTAAGATGCACAAGTTCTGGTCTTTGTCTACATTGAAAGATTCAACATTGTTGGCACTCGTGTGCTAACCATAAATTTGTAACAACAGCAAATCACTCAGTTTGCATTTCTCCATGATAGCAGATTGACTGTTTTTTACATGTAGTGGGTAATGGAAATAACAAAGATTCACAGTGTGCACTGTCATCAGGCCAAGAGTATGTATGTAAAGGCATGAGTAGATAGTTCTTCCAATGTAGTCAAAATGATGACAGCTCAGTGCCAATACATCAGCCACTTTGGCTGTGACAAAATGTACCAGGATCATCCTTGAATTGAATCTTAGCCTGCAATCGACAGTAGTGTGTGTGTGTGTGTGTGTGTGTGTGTGTGTGTGTGTGTGTGTGTGTGTGTGTGTGTGTGTGTGTGTGCGTGCATATGCCAGGTGTTTAAAAAATTGCTGTGGCTATTTTTGCAGTGAAACAAGGTAGGGATGTAGTCTAGCTGCTAGACCTCTGGGGCTATTCTGCTAACTGTAAAGGCGAGTGAAGGTAGCTACTGAGGGCGCTAGTCTGTGAGCTTTATTAAGCAACCTCCAAAGCACTAGCCTGTAAGATACGTCGTGTCGTTCCACCCTCCTTGGCGTGAAGGGGTTGACCAATGTGGGACGGCACCCCATCACAGCATACCTTACAGACTAACAAAGTGCAGACCCAAGGTCTTACTACAAGACTAGGTGGGGGATGCTGCATGGAGTGTCTAGTGGATGGAAAAGTGCTCACATGCACTTATTATAAATACTAAGTTTGCAAATTCAATGAACATTATCACGGTTTTTGGAGTTTACCCACAATAAATCATTAACTATGAATTAGAAATATCGCCAGATAAAATCAAGAAAAGAGACAGGATAGAGAGAAAGGTAGATTGAAAAAAATACGAAATATGATAAAAAAGGAATATGAAATAAAATCAATTTCAACAGTGCAACAAAATAAAATCAAAATAGACAAAACGGTTTTAACGTTTACGAATTCCATGCAATGTCTTGCAATTTATTGCCCCTTGTCACTAGAGGGCGATATTCATTAGCATTAGTAATAATGCACATGATCCATAATGTTCGAATGCATTTTACACCATTTCTATCAAAGAAGGCCTTTATTATAGGGATCAGGCTTATAGCTATATTATGTTTGCAAAAACACACAAATAAAGAAACAAAGAACATATAAACACTGACA
The DNA here is from genome assembly GCF_964340395.1 of Glandiceps talaboti. Lineage (NCBI taxonomy): Eukaryota > Metazoa > Hemichordata > Enteropneusta > Spengelidae > Glandiceps > Glandiceps talaboti. The sequence goes on from NC_135552.1 coordinate 12,457,013, forward strand.
AACATGGACCACAGAGGAATTACAAACCAGTATCAACAGTGTTTGTCTGCAAGAAGAATTCCAATATGCGTTCTTACGTGTGAAATTGTCATTATTGTCATCATGGTATGACAGCAGTGACAATATGCTATAGCTGAACGTAAACTATTCTTTTGTTTCAGATTGGACAATGACAAGCTAAGAATAGAAAAGGGAAGGCATGCAAAAATTCCGGCAGGCAGAAAGAAAACGTCTAAATTTGTAAATCAAATAAATGTTGAAGTCAATATACATCCCTGCCAAGTATATTCCCATTATAGATAAACATTAATGGAAAACAATATGCTCCTACCTTTAAAAATCTATTAAATGATTCAAAATTGATATCCATATATTGACTAATGATGATAGTATGTAATTAATGTCGCATTATATTATAAATACTGTAATATGTTCAGACATGAGACAGCAACGACTACTCATCAGTAAAACTCATATAAGGCTGTGATCAAACTTAACGACAGTGGGGGGGGGGGCTGGGGAGAAATTGGGGGATGAAAAAAATTAGGGTTGAAAGGGGGGGGCATGGAAATTCTGATGGTCTGAAAGGAAGGGTGGGTATTTTGCTCATAATTGGAACCAAATTAAACCTCAGGAGCGGTCGTTTACAGAGTAAATTAAAAAAATTCTCGCGGCTTTGCCGCAATTATACTTCTACAATATATATTCAGTAATGAGTTGGTGACAGCCATTCGAATGCATTTGTTACGTGTATGTCTTCCTCTGTCTGTCTGTCTGTCTGTCTGTCTGTCTGTCTGTCTGTCTGTCTGTCTGTCTGTCTGTCTGTCTGTCTGTCTGTCTGTATCTCTGTCTGTCTCTGTATCTCTGTCTGTCTGTCTGTCTGTCTGTCTGTCTGTCTGTCTGTCTGTCTCTCTCTCTCTCTCTCTCTCTCTCTCTCTCTCTCTCTCTCTCTCTCTCTCTCTCTCTCTCTCTCTCTCTCTCTCTCTCTCTCTCTCTCTCTCTCTCTCCCCCTTAGTTTTCAAGTACTCTATGGCTTGCAATGTGTATGGTTTGAAATTGCATGCTACATGTCCCTATTTTCAAAAATGTGTTTACCGTGGGAGGGGGACACCACCTCCCCACTAGCTATCATAGGGGATGATATTTCTGCCCAGAATTAAGATTGAAAGAGAAAACTCTGCTGACTAAGTATTTCCAAATACAGGTTACAACCCAATGTGGGACCTTTTTTGCAAAGCCCTGAAGTTTAATTTATTTCCATGTATCCCGGGGTACCACTGGCCAGGTCTGGTAGGGGTGTGCGGCCATTTTGTCCAAAAACCAATACCCCATTTTAGACCATTCAAAATTTTAAAAGACCTCGTTATAGACCAAATTACATTTATCACCGATATGAAAATGTCAACCAGCGAATTAGCTGGGGGAAATTCCGAGATAAATTCCCAGAAATTTCGAACTAGTCGAGAATTTATTATGTGGTTCTTTCCAGTACCCCATTGTAGACCAAACAAAATCGAAAATTGTGTAAAGTTGGATCCCATTTTAGACTCCTAATCTCTAAAAAAATACAGTACCCATTTTAGACCAAAGGGCGAAACCTCCACCCCAAAGGGCGGCCTATATATATATATATAATATATATATATATATATATATATATATATATATATATATATATATATATATATATATATATATATATATATATATATATATATATATATATATATATATATATATATATATATATATATATATATATATATATATACGTGTACCCAATAAATAAGTGGGAGCGGGCGGAGGGTACTGTATAATTACACATTAAAATACACATATGTTCAGCTGGGAGGGTTGCTACGAAAATTCTTGGGTTTGGGTTCATTTCAGGGGTGTGGGGGTGTGAAGTTATTTGAGAGTGCGAAGGGGGGGGGGGTAGAGCTGCAAATTTTTTTTACCAAAATAATTTCTTCCCAGTCCCCCAGCCATACATTGTGACCCCAGCCTAACTCATTATCATGTTTCAATTATGTAATAGATTATTATAAATCTTTAATTCTATTTTATTGTACTCATCCCATCTGTCAGTGAGCTTTTGTAACCCCGGTTTGTAACCTTTAAGTAATATCCTCTGGTAATTATTACGTGGTCGAATAATCCAAATGTACAAGCAAGATGGAGTAAAACTAGTAAACATGATTGATATTTGTGACGTTATAATTCTATGTATCCCCCATACAAACGAAGTTACGTAATGTTATGATTTATACAAGTTTCTGACACCGGCACGTGCGTACCTTGGAGAGAACAACAACTTGTTTGGATAGTGATAGTGCATGCACGTGTGCCGACGTCGTGCATGGTGCATGGTGCATGGTGCATGGTGTCACCACGTCACAAGTACACACCCCTTCATAATAATAACAAAGTGAGCGATTACGTAAGTGAGTGGTTACATAACACATACAAACACTTTCTGTGCTGAAACAAAAAAAAGAATTACTAAGCCCTGAATAACGAAAGGTAAAAAAGGGGTAAGTTTGATTCTATCGCTCATTTAGACTCCTGGTCTATTGGCTTCTATTCTACATTTAACCATGGTAACGTACTTTGAACGAATACGGTATCAGAGTTCAATAGATCGTTTAATATTTACAATACAATGTTTGACAGGTATGTTGGACTAATTTACATATATAACTGGATCCAGTTATATTTTAACCGGATCGAACTGGATAAGGCTGTGGACAGAGTTTATAGTAGCGGGGGTGCCAGGTGAGAATTGGAGGTGAGAAATGAAGGATAAACGTGAAGGTTGAAAAATTCCTTAGAATTCTTTGATGATAGAAGGGGCGGAATGGGATGCGTGCGGTGCTGCGAATATTTGTATATAGAAATAAAGAGATGTTCCTTCATCATGATGGCAGACACTTTGAGGAACACGAGTACATTCAATTTTCAGTTTCTATTTATGAGACCAGTCAAAACAAAAGAAACAAAATAAAATAAAAACAAAACAAAAACAAAGGTATTTTGCTGGAGAAATGTTCCAGTAAACACACAAAAACGCAACATGATATGCATAATTAAACTTATGACGTTTAATAGATAGTTCATAATTCAAGATCGTTTACAAGCAGTTTTTATTTTTAAATTGATGTCCGTTTTCACTCCAAAATAGCAAATCAAACCCCCATCGTATATCATGCGTGAGAAAACCATGCCTTGAATAAAATAGATCAGAAATACGAGTCCTAAAAGTCGATGTGGGAATTTCCTTTATAAGTTCGAATTCAAATATGTTCCGTAACCCATTCCTCAAGTTCTAGATATGCTTCCACTATACCGTTTAAAAGACAAAATGATCCAACGAATTGTATTTCTTCTGCAAAATATGACACTCTTGCTTATTGCTATTAAAAATATTAAATATAAGGTTACTTTACAAATTACAATCGTGTAAGTAATAACCATGGCATGGAGCTGTAGCCACGTTGTCCCTGACAACTGATCAGTGAGATACGGGTACGGGTGTATGGGCATGCAGTAATGAATATCAAGTCATCACCACAAAAAAGGAGCCGTGGTATTGGGGATATCCCGGCGCTCATGCGTCTCGTTGTATCACGAGGGGGACCCATGTTCCAAAAAAAAACCCCTGTCTGTCTGTCAGTCTGTCTGTCTGTCTGTCTGTCTGTATGTATGTCTGTCTGTCTGTCTGTCTGTTTGTTCGCTTGCTTATTTGCTTTCAACACGGCTCCTGGATTCCGTGGTTGCATATCATTTACTAGGCCTAGTACCTGAACTTTTTCTCGTTCCGGGGAATGTACCATACCCCGAACGATAAAAAAAACTAAGAAACAAAATAACAATGCCACAATATGCAGCTAACTGTAACCCATGCGTTAGAACCGTACCCTGAACCGTACCATGTGAACTGTAACTGTAAATATTCCCCCCCCCCACCATGTAGTAAATGACAAAAGCCTAACGTCTAACGATTTGTTACGTCACAAAAAGGGCTTCGGCGTACGTACGTACGTGCAGAGCACAGTACAACAATCCCTTGTCGCAATATAACAACATTGAGTCCTTTTTAGCAACAGCCAACCCAGGAGGAGAAATACGAGTGAGGAACAAACCACGGGGGAGACACCACCGGCAAAATGTCGACAATATTCTCACGATTGACACTGCGTTTGAAACCGATTGCTTCTGTATCACCAGTGAGCAGGAGATCCATTGGGTCAAGGCCACAGTCGTCCAGCAGTAATGTTGTTCCTAAATCAAATCGAGCAACGAACCGCCACTTTCAACGAGACTGGGCCGTAGCATTACAGTCACACCATTACTGTCGTCACCTAGGTACCACTGCCGTTGCCGATCGTGTTCAAGAGTCGAAAGCTACCGCCAGGGGAGTAAAAACGTGCGATTCGGAAAGGATGATCGAAGTCCAATGGGGCGACGGATCTGTGTCGAAATACCCGTACGTGTGGCTCCGTGACAATTGTCGATGTACAGCTTGTTATCACCACGAAGCCCAGGGAAGAATCGCTCTGATTGAAGATCTCGACCCAGACGTTGAACCAAGTCATGCAACAGTGTCTGGAGATGGAAGTCAAGTGAATGTTCACTGGAAAGACGGCCACCAATCGCCTTTCAACATTGATCTATTACAGGATGTTACTTTTCAGGACGAAGTTCAGAGAAAAAACATCCGATTATGGGGTTCAGAGCTGAAAATACCAACCTTTGACTTCAATGAAATTATGCAAGATGACAAAAAATTATTACATTATCTAGAGGAGCTAAGGGATGTTGGATTGGTCATTGCTAAAAATGCACCTGCTGAAACTGGTAACGTTGCAAAGTTCGCCAATCGTATTTCTTTCATGAAGCTGACGTCATATGGGTAAGTGCCACCATTTGTCAATGGAAAAGTGCTTGCCTAGGGACTGGGTGTATGGTATAGTACAACTTGTAGCAGTATTAAGTAGCAGTATTTGTAGCAGTATAACCCTCCAATTTTTAATGGTTTATTGTGATTAGTTGCAGCATGGATGTATTAAGTCATGGTTGCAGGAACATTAATATTCAATTCAACAGGCAATTAAATTTAACACATATAATCATATATTGAAATGACAACTATGAATGACACTCACAATACCAGTAGAACTTGAACTTGAACTACTGTTATGTTGAATCTAATTCAAAATAACGATGGTAACTATCCCAGGAGTTAAATCATACATTTGACTGATATGTATAGGTACTTGGAATATTCATTTTGAAAGGGTCATCCATTAGTGCATCCCTGCCCTTGCCCCCTCCACAATTCAAGGTGTTTGCTTGCAAGCTTATGTGTCTTGTATTTAGATCACACAACAATGCGAAAAAGAATTCAACAGAAGTAAGTTATCTGAAAAAGGGTGGGTTACAGGATGGGAGAAAATAAAGCTAGTATGAAGCAAAACAGGGAAGGTATAAGTACAAATGAATTGTGGGTAAAACTATGACCGTGAATAACATGTGAGGGTGCACCACTCAAATAACAAACAAAAGAGCAACTGCTACTGCACAAATTTCTACTGTATTAAAAATATGAACAAAGTTAACACTGAATTTGTAGGAAGTGCACAGAGAGTGTAGGAACAAATCTAGAACTTTTTATATGATGCCATACATTTACAGATTTTACAATCACCTGTGTATTTTCTTGCAGAATAACTCACACAGTCAAGAGTAAAGTGGATCCCGTCAGTCTGGCCTACACTGGCCTTAAACTTGGTCTACATACTGACTTACCTCATTACCATTATACACCCAATGTAAGTAACTTGGTCTACATACTGACTTACCTCATTACCACCCAATATAAGTAACTTAGTCTACATACCTCATTACCTCATTACCATTATACACCCAATATAAGTAACTTGGTCTACATACTGACTTACCTCATTACCACCCAATATAAGTAACTTAGTCTACATACCTCATTACCTCGTTACCATTATACACCCAATGTAAGTAACTTGGTCTACACACCAACTTACCTCATTTTATACACCCAATGTAAGTAACTTTGTCTGCATACCGACTTACCTCATTACCATTTTACACCCAATATAAGTAACTTGGTCTACATACCGACTTACCTCGTTACCATTATACACCCAATGTAAGTAACTTGGTCTACACACCAACTTACCTCATATTATACACCCAATGTAAGTAACTTTGTCTACATACCGACTTACCTCATTACCAGTACACACCCAATATAAGTAACTTGGTCTACATACTGACTTACCTCATATTATACACCCAATGTAAGTAACTTGTCTACATTCTGACTTACCTCATTACCAGTACACACCCAATATAAGTAACTTGGTCTACATACTGACTTACCTCATTACCAGTACACACCCAATATAAGTAACTTGGTCTACATACTGACTTACCTCATTACCAGTACACACCCAATGTAAGTAACTTGGTCTGTTATTGTTACTTTTACAGATCACAATGTCCAATCACTGCTATCGTTACTCTTACAGATCACATTATCCAATCACTGATATCGTTACTGGTACAGATCACATTATCCAATCACTGCTATCGTTACTCTTACAGATCACAATGTTTCATTGCATTAAACAAAGTGGAGGTACAGAAGGAGGGGAAAGTATCTTTACTGATGGTTTTAAGACAGCATTACAGTTGAAAGAAGAGGATCCTAAAGCATTTGAAATTCTATGTAACACTTACTGTGATTACATTGAAAAGGGCACAGATATGATTGAATATTACACAAAGTCTTCCTGGCCTACTTTCAGGTAATTCAGTCACATTTGTGTTATTCTTAGTTTGTGAGTTTTAAAAATTTGGATTTTATTTCATTCTGCATTGTGAAGTGCTTTTGAACAATAACATTTGGATTGTAGCATTATGCAATTTCTCTTGCTGTTTATTGTACTGTTTTAAGGGATGAGTAGAATTTACGGAAGGGGGGGGGGTGCTGAGAATAGGATATTTCAGTCAAAATTTTACCGCCTCCCCACGATATTAGTTCTTGAAACCTTGTAGTACTATTTCATTGTAGTTTCAACGAACATGTTAAATCTGTTTTTTAAAATTTTTTTTCGAGATATTAATTTCTAAAAAATGTTGAATCTTTTATTTTAGCTTTGACCGACTTGGTAATCTCTACAAAGTACACTATAGTAATGCACTGCGTGATACTAGACTACGTATGCCAGTAGAGAAGGTGTATCCTTATTACAAAGCTATTAAAACCTATGACAACCTGATACACAGAGCAGAGAACACTGTTGTGTACAGAATGCAGGCTGGTGAGTCCAATAATAATGCACTGTTTCTCCTGAGATCTCAAGGCCCTCACAAGTATTGTACCTGGCAAGGTGCAATATCAGCACCATGTCGGCCCTCTATACTTCCTCAACTCTCTGGGGAGCATACAATCCACATCTAATGTGATATTTTTTCTTTTGTGATTGGAAATCAATGCCTTGGCTTTCCAAACCCTTTTGATTGCAAAATATTTTATAAACCGGATAGATTGAGTGACAGTGGAAACAACTGCTGGCAAGTAATTTTGGCAAGAAAGGGATCATGGGAAAAACAAAGGGAATGCAAAACCCAATGTCAACTCTGAGGGCACTATTTCAATCAATGACTAAATCCACAGTATATTGTAGTGTTGTTTTTCCATTTGCTGGTTTGAGGATGTTCAGTAAACAGTACAATACAGCTGTATATTCAAAAGTTATAGCCTTTCCAGCGTATACATTAGTTATACTTAATTTTGATCCATTTCATTCATTCTTTCTTTCACAGGTGACATGATACTGTTTGACAACACCCGTGCACTGCATGGAAGACGTGCTTTTAAAGTTACCAAAGACTCAATTAGACACTTGGAAACTGCATATATTGATTGGGATAACATGCATTCTAAAATCAGAGTTCTAAGAGAGAAGCTTGGAATGCCATTTCATCATTATTGAATACTGAATACTAAGAGATACCTGAATAAATCATGATAATCTTCATAGCTAGCAGGTCACATTTTTAGATAAAAGGGAATATTTTGAAAGCTATTCATATAGCTTATCTGTTGCTGTAAGCAGGGTCACCTGTTTGATAATTAACAAATCTAGATCCTTCTAAATAAAAGTTGCACTATCACTGTGACTTGCATGTAAAATCACAAACAGAAACAATATATATACCGAACTGTTCTTAAATAGTAATATTAACCGAAATGTAATTTCAGAAGTTCAGTTTTTAATGCAAATGCACCTATAAAAGTGGCAAAAGCTGAGTTTTAAGCTATTTGAATGAAGGTACAGTACTTACATGAAAGTTTACATTGTCAACTGCTTTGCAAGTTACAAGTACATAGTATGTCAGTGTTGATGTATGCCTTAGATAGCAGTTTACCCTCTAAGCCAATTTGATGCGCCACTGACACACACAATTTGTAGTGACACACCAAAATTTGGTGTTCCCCCATCTCTTACTATGTGGTGACTGACAAGAAATGCCAGTTGTTATCATACTGACCCACAACAACAAAAATTGGCTATCATTAGAGGGCACAATGAATGGCACTGAAATCATATTCTGGCGTTATCAACACATGCCATTTGATAGCAAACAAGCAGCATCCTTGATATTTCAGCTTACATAAAATAAACTGTGTCATCAAATTGTTTGTGTTATTCCTAAATACTAGGTTTTGAGTTCTGCCAAAAACCAGTAATGGTTGAATATGCTTTAGTCTAGTTCCTATACAGTAGCACTATGACTCACAGTCTAGTCAAGGCCATGACAAAAGGTGTTAATTATGGTTCAACCTCATAGTGAGCGAAGCGCCAAACAGCGCATGTCACTAGTAATAACGGGCTGTCATCACCACACATTAAACATTCATTTAGTACAGTTGTTTTGACGATGATGTCCAATGTCCAACCAGGACTCCATCGCCAGTCTGTTTAAACTAAATCACGTGGGGATGCAATGACATCATCATGTTAATATCAACGCTGTAGGAGGGAGCACAGGAATGTGTGCTGATTGAGGGACTTTGACCAGGCTGTGGTTAGGGTTAGAAACTACAGTTGGTATCCAGACTAAATATGCTTCAAACAGTAATTATAATATAACAGATATCTTTTAATCCACATATAAATTTATGCACCCAAAGACATATAAACACAACTTGCGCTGCTTTAAAACTCAACTATTTGTTGAGATTGAATAATTGACAGCTAATAATTGACATGTGTAATTTTGGTATATTTGCGAAGATAGAATAAGTGTGAGTATAGAGTATAATATTGCATTCTGTATAGTATCAGATATTATATATAAGGAGTATTGATTTTTGCAAATAACTACCTCTCATTAATGTTATTGAGTGAAATGAGGTTATGAAAGTGAATTGAGCACCTTTTATGTCATAAATATAAATTTGTCATATGACGTAGATAGAGACAGGGTTAGTGCATTTTTAAAACAGAATTCATAACATCTTAAGAAAACCAGATATTATAAGCTATGGTTATACACAATCTATAGTCTCCTCCAAAGAATTCATTGTATATGCCAGTATTTGTATATACATGTAATATATATACAGTCTCCAAAGAATTCATTGTTATATCCTGCCTCATTGCAGTCTACAGTGTGCTATTACCATGTTATTCCTACTTTTGTAGATTTTTCAACAATTATTGCCTGAAGTGTAACTTCTTTCATTTTTATCCTCGCTGCAATACATGACCCATACCTTCAATGTTGCCAATGCTATCAGATAAAGTTGGGAGACACTTAGATTTGTAAACTTTTTTTGACGATGATTATGTTTTTGCATATACATTGAAACACAAACACACACTGGCACATTCATACACTGTGGCACAACACCATGGTGCACACACACACACACACCCCTTTTTAACTTTGAAAACTTATGTTTTATTTCTGAGTAAGACAGTATGATACATTACTACAATAAATATTCATAATAAACAAGCTTGAGTTGTTTCCGTTTGTAACATTTATCTATATTTCATATCTGGATTAAATTTCAGCCCTTATCTGAAAATGCAACTTAAAGCTAAAAGACATGTTCATAGTTTATACCT